>NC_056736.1:686278781-686281281 GCF_019279795.1 Protopterus annectens | reverse complement strand
ATGTGTATGTGTCATGTGTATGCTTGTATGTCAATGTGTCGTGTGTATGTGTGTATGTCGTATGTGTGTGTGTGTGCTCTCTGTCTACTATACATGTGTGTGTGCGTGATGTGTGTGTCTCTGTTAATCTATTATGCATGTGTGTGTGTGTGTGTGTGTGTGCCTACGTGTATACGTGTCTATGTTAATCTGTGTGTATATATGTATGTGTGTGTGTGTGTGTGTGTGTGTGTGTGTGTGTGTGTCAAGCATTTTTTTTTTTTTGTTTTTTGTGTTTTTTTTTTTCTGAACTTTTTTGGGGATTTTTTAAAGTGTGTTGGGTTTTTTTTTTTTAAAATTCTGCTGAAGTTTGTTTTATGATAATGGGTTTGTTTTCGTTTTTGTGTAATTTGATGTGTATTTGTCTTTATTGTTGAATTTTTAAAATTTTGTTTAAATAAATGTAGTTTTCTAATAATTTGTGTCTGAATTTTCCTTTGTATTAGGTTTTAATATGTCTTCTTTTGATGTTGGTGGATAAAATTTTATCCTTGGATAATGAAAAAATGGGGTTTTTTGATTTGTGAGGGGGGGTTTAGTGGTGCTTGCCATAAGAATGATAAAGTAAAGGTGATTGATTAAAATTGGTAAGTTTTTTTGGGTAAAATTGTTTGTGAAATTTAAAAATCTTTGCGAAGGGTTTTGGGGATTGGTTTTGGCTATATGATATAGTGTTTTAGGAATTTAAATAAATTCCCCCAAAAGGTAAAAAAAAGAATTGGGGTTTTATTGTGGTTTAAAAATAAAATGATTTTTCCCCAAAAATAAAAATTTTGATAAAGAACCTTTAACTAGAGAGTATGTTCCTTTTATCCTTTGATAATGGACTAAACATAAAGGGACGTGCCCTATATATTGGTTTTAATAATATTGTGCTTGCTTAGATTTTTAAGTGCAAAATTGAAGATAATAAATTGTAGTTGCAAAGCCCCAATGGGCCCCCCCTTTCTTTTTAATAAAAATTGGTAAATAAATAATAATTTTCCCTCCCCTAAAAAGGCTATATTAAACTTTGTCCAATTTTGAATTATAAATTCCTGCCGGGATAATTTAAAAGGGGGGTTCCTGGGTTATTAAAAGGGGCCCCTGCTAAGAGGTAATTTGTTGGTGTGAAAAGTTTGTTTTCCCCTTCACCCCCTTTAAAACCCGTTTTTAAAAATTGTTCTTAAAAAGGGGTTTTTTAACCCATGTGTGGTAGGTATGATGTGTTAAAATGCCTTTTCTTTAAGGGGGGGGGTTTTGTTTTGAAAAAGTCTTTAAAAAGGGAATTGGTGGCCCCCTGCTAAAAAATTCCAGGAAAGTGTTGAAAAATATAAAATTGATTGGGCTTGGTGGGGGGTGGCCCCCTCTTCCCTAAAAAGTAGTTTGGTGGCTCTAAAGGGCATTTTTTGTCAAGTTCTGGTTCGTTGTTGAGTTCCAAGGGCAAAAATTGAAAATGGTTTGCCCTCCTGGAAATAGGTTGTGAAAATTTTTTTTCCCCCCGGGTCTTATCCCAGGTGGTTCCTTAATCATGGGGGGTTTTTTTTGGGGGGTTGGGATTTTTCCCCTGTGTTTCTGAACTGTGAACTGGATTAATGTTGTCTAGCCTATTTTTCTATTATATTGTGTTTTTTTGTGTTGTTGTGTGTGTGTGTATGTTTTCCCTTTGTTTTAAATGTGTGTGTGTTTGTTTGTTTTTCATGTTGTTTGTGTGTGTTTTTTGTGTGTTTTGTCTTTTTAATTTGTGTGTGTGTTTGTCTTTATTGTGTGTGTGTGTATTTTTTTATGTTTTTGTGTGTCTTGTTTTTTGTGTGTGTTGTGTGTGTTGTGTTTTTGTTTTTGTGTGTTTTGGTCTTATGTGTGTGTGCATTTTGGGTGTGCTATGTCTTATCATGTGTGTGTGTTGCGATGTGTTGTCTATGATTCTATATTGTGTGTGTTTTTGGGTTTTGTCTTGTTGTATACTGTGTGTGTGTGATATTGTGTTTGTATCTTTATCATGTGTGTGTGTGTCCCCTTTTCTATATACATGTGTGTACACTGTGTTGTATGTGTGTGTTTGTGTTTGTGTGTGTGTTGTATCATGTGTGCTATCATTTTGATTGTGTGTGTCAGTGTGTGTATCTATGTGTCAACAGTGGGTTCTTGTCTATTATCATGGTGTTATGAGGTATGTTGTGTGTGTTGTCGTCCTATGTCTATTATACATTATATGTTGTGTGTTTGTTGTCGTGTGTGTCTGTGTGTGTGTGTGATGATAATCTAAAATGAATAAAGTTGAAATGTATCATGTAGAAAGTGTGTGTGAATGTCTGTGTCATAAGTCTCAAGTATGTTGTGATATGTCCTTGTCTATTATGCATGAAATGTTGATGAGTGTCTCAATGTTTAGATGTGTGTGTGTGAAGTGTCTCTATATATGCATATTGTTGATGTGTGGGGTCTGCATAGGTTCTTAAATGTCTGTCTCCTATGTGTGTGT